>NW_027117637.1:171387-202685 GCF_038497785.1 Limtongia smithiae
TGAAATTGTTTTTTTTAAATTTTTTAAAAATCAAACCAAGCCCAAAAAATTTTTTTTAATGCATTTTGTTTTTAAAATCCCCCAACCCCCACATTCACCCCCCCCCCCCCCCCCCCCCCTCCCCAAACAAAACAAGGAAATAGATCAAAATTCATCTGTTAACTAAATTAGTGATTAAGCTGGTAGTGCTGGTAACACACCAGTACTCATGAATGTCATTTTAATAAATCAAATTAGCTAACTTATTCAAGCTGGCGATCATATTATTGACTGGCAAAGGTACCACACTAAGCGCGGCTAAGTTGTCGGTCGGGGAGGAATATTAGTTCCGGAGCTCGGGCTAGAATCTGAATTAATTGACTGCAATCTAGAGTATCGATCTTCAAAAAATTGTATGATACATTACTTGAGAGTTTCAAATGAAATATTTGACGCTATGAAGATATTGCACAGACCAAGTTGCACCCACACAAGTAGAGAATTGAAACAACATGTGTGAATAGCTTACATGACGCGACGCGCTTGATTTCATTATTGGATACCTAATCTTGTAGATATGCACTGGAAATGGTCTTGAATTTTCACGTAATATTCAGTCTACTTCTGGTCTCAGCTATAAATCGTTGCCCGTCGAAAGAACTTCACACGACAAAGCTACCGAGATTTGGTCATTTGCTGCTGCGCCTCTGAATACTGCGCCATGGATATATTCGTTATCACCCTTCAACTACTTCTGGTACTCATACTCGTCGTATACCCTTCCCGCAGTCTACATGCTGATCCAGGTCTCACTAGTAGCACTTCTGACACTGGCAGCCCACAATGTCTTGCCTCTTCAATTGTTCGCGCTGACTATTGGTAACCCTTGCATTCTAGAAGCGCCGGAAGACACATATGTTCATTTGCTGAATCGAACACCGCCAATCTCTTTGATTCTGCCCCTGCAGCCTCGCTTCTGTAAAAGCTATCATAAGCGATCAAAGCGCGCATGGCTTATGTGCTCGAGTGACAAACGGCCACACGTCAGATGAAGGCTGGCGAGAATATTCCTCTGAATTGTCTTGCAAAACTGATTTTTGGCGCCAGCTCACTCGATCGCAGTCGCAGTCGCGACCAGCTGCCTTTCTCATCTTTAAAGCTTGGGGTTAAATTTGACGGCTTGTGCTGCGGTCCCTGTGATCTCACGGTAATTGCAGCGATCCACTTGACGACGCTGGTTAAGGCTTCTGGCGCCTGGCGGTAACTGCCGCTGTGTAGAGTACGCAACATATAGCCTCGTTGGAAGCTTGGCAGCGTACTATCCGCGCTGTCGCGCTTCACGGTCTTTCCACCAGTGCCCATTGTGGTTTCTCAAAAGTTTTGCGGCTGAATAATTCTATTTTGTCAGCAATGTTTTGTGATAGTTGCGCGTGCAGTGTGGGTCATGGAGGCTGGAGCCGGTGGTTTGGCAGGGCGGAATAAGGTTACTCCAAGGTGACGACGGCAGCCGCTCGGTTCACGCCGCATCTCGCTTGTTCCTACAACTGCGGCAAGCGCGATGCCCCAGCAATACTCACCGCCTCCACATGTGCTTCATCTCCTCCTCCTTCTCCCGCGTCGTACGCGGTCGACAATGTCTGTGTGATTATACGTTTGTGGCGAGAGAACCGGCGACGATGGCTGCTGTTCTTCTATGGAAAGGGGCGGCGGCGAAGGGGGACTGAGCAGGGGTCATGATCTGATTCAGCGCCATGGCAGGGGTGCGCCCGCCGCAGGTTAGCCACGATATAAATATACGCCCTGTCCCCCAAGACGTCGTGGTGTTGTTGTTCCGCCGTTTCCGACGCACACTTCCGCCGATACACCATGGCGCCACGGTCCAAAGTCGTCTATGTCACGAAGCGGGCAGCGACAAAGTTAACCTCGACGGTCGCAGCTGAGAGACAGCGGTCCACCGCAGCCGGCGCTGACTCGTCCCAAGACCAGACGCTCATTGCAGAAGATTCTGACTCAACTGCCGATAGCGACTCCGCCGACGATGATATTTCAAAGCTCTGGGATACTATCAAGACGCTGCAGAAGCAGCACGACGCGCTGGTCCAGAAGACCTCGACTCTCGTCGTAAATACGAAGAGAACCAAAATTAATGACCGCCATCAGTACATCGCAGGCCTGGTGCAGAACTTTGACCTGGACTCAGACACAGTTATCAGAAACAATCTCGAGGTATCTGTCCCGCGCATGTGGATATGGAAACACTTTCAGAAGATTTTTGTGAATCTCAAGGACGAAGTCATGCTGGGCAAGACGTTAGGCTCTGGAAGCACGGTACACCATTACATGGACGAAGATCTTTCCACTTGGTCGACTAAGAATCCCTCCACTACCGACAAATCCGGTCCGGATACCGCCGCGACTGTTCCCATCTTCGGAATTGCTGCTCTATGGCCTTTGTTTCTCATTATCTGGTTCATTCCCGCGGTGTTCATAACAGCATATCAGTCTTGGACCTACGACTCGGGCCACTGGAAGAAAACGTATCCAAAATTTGATGCACGAAGTACATATCCGATGCGTCTGAAAAATTCCGGTGATGGCAAGGACCAAGTCACCGTGTTTTTCGAGGCCCTATACAAATTTCTTAATCTCCGCTGTCCCAGATCCTCTATCGACGAAGTATGTGCTCATTGCCACGTCCAGGGCGGCGGTACGTTTCCAAAAGGCAGCAAGCCAGCATGCCCGTCTTTGTTGAAGGAGATATTGATCGGAAAATTCCGGCTTACGGTGACGGATTTCGAGGCGTTTTATAAGCTTGACGCAGATGACAAGGTGAAGGCTATTGAGGAAGTGTTTACGATTTATAAGATCTACACGCTGGCTGAAGTTCTATCGTTCTGGCAGATCAAGGACCGCTGGGCGATGTATGGCACCGTGACATCGTCAGAGAAAATCACGTCGTTTCACATGTTTTCTCAGGACGAGACTATTTCTGCAATTTGCAAATCGCTGAATGTTACCCCAATTTCGGACGGCGCACTCGACTGGGCGATCATGCGCATCGCATTCAACTGTCTCCCATCGATGAAGAAGATCAAAGACACCGAAGAAATCCCCACCGCGGACAGCAAGACACCTGAGCTCATCCTTCCGGTCAAATTCTGCCACACAACGATGTACGCGAACGATAATTATGACGAGTTCTTCAGCACCTCAATTCCCGACCTGCTCAGCCCATTATCTGTCGGCTGGTCGGCGGCGACAAGCGTCATTAGCAGCTTCAACGTGAGCGTGAACTCTGACGCGAAGCAGAAAGCCTCGTATTTCTTCTCCGCGCTGTCACTGTACACGTCGTTGATTATGAACGCTGGGTTCGCGTATTCCCACAAGTTCATATTTGGCGGCGCGTACAGCTTTACTGGCTATGCTGAGACGCCGGTGAAAAATATCGGATCTACGGGGTGGTATATTTTTGATTCGTACTTTACATACCTTGAACGGCAACGATATCTTCTCACGTCCGCAATGGAGGATACCGATGAAGATCTCGTGTTTGACGATAACACAGGTTTCCTTGGCACGCAGAGCTTGATCAAGAGCGGTCTCGTCGGCGTGACATGCTCAGGGTTATCACAGCATGTCGTCGACTCGATCTCTCTCGATGTGCAAAAAGAGTTATTCTCAGGCAAGCTCTCTCCCGGAAGCACAGCCAAGTCTACATCTGCAACCGGTACGAGCTTATCGGATACAACAGCACGGTCAGTGTCCGATGCTGAGAAGGGCAAGCGCGAGTTGTCGTTCAAATGCTACCTCGTTCCTGGAAACCCCGGGTTCTGGGTAGTCCAATCCAAGAACTCCTCGCCGATCAAGTTGTGGTTCAAAACCATCATAAACTTCATTCTGTCGCAGGAGCAGCAAAAGGACGAGGATACACACCAATTTGATAAGTTTGAGCCGACATCTGAGAAGTTTAACCTGTTCCCGGATGTAAAGCTTGAGGCCACAAAGAGCAAGAAGAGGAAGGCAGCGGCGACACCGGCTGCACCGGCTGCAGATGATGATGCGGATACTGTGGGTTTGTCGGACGCGAATAAGAAGATTGCAGATAAGCAAATTGGTGATCTTTTTATTAACTGTAATTACGACGCGTCGACGGACAACTGATTGGACTTGGGGGGGAGGGGGAGTATTTGTTAATCTTATTGTATAACGTTGACTAATCAATAATAATTGACTTTTAATATATGTATCTGGGTTGTCTCTATATTGCGCGACATGTATCAGCGGGCGAGGAGATGCAACAGAGCCGTATAGACACCGATTACTGATAAGGAAGTTGCACATACAGTCGCAATATTTGCTTCGTCCTCCTCGATTAGTAGTTCCCACAGATATGTACTCTGACCAACAGGGAACGTCAATGCGGTATCAGCACACCGACACAACCTGTATCACCTATAACCGCACTGTTCCTTCGTCTAACATAATCATGCCTCCAATCACAGTAGCTGAATCCCATTGACATCACATGCACATAAATATGGTATGGTGACGTTGAATAGAGCAGGACAAGCTGTAGATGTTCCGGTTGTATGGTTCTACGCTGTAGATGGTATCGATTGCTTGCAAAATATGACTTCGTAGGCGTTTGGAGATATGAAATATGGTATCTCAAGGGTCGCGAATAGAAGTGGGGTCAAGTTCATCGTTCCACTTACTATAACGCTTATCAGCATATATACTGACGATACTAACATATGGGCATATCCTGCAGCAACATAACTCTTTATCCAGAATTATGCCTAATACGCGACCCGCTCCGCGTCCGGTCTGTATGCGTGGATGTTATATACGCTACGTTCATCTCAGCTCAGATAATCACACGCTAAATCGCAGGTCATGAAGCTCACTATGCAGCCCGTGTCGGCGGATCATGTGTTGCGTCGTCATGCGGTGTTTACGTACATACTGTCTCAAATTAGTCTCGGTTCCTCATGACGTAGGTTGTACGCCAAATTCCATTTCACTTACGTCCCTGTCCAAGCAAGAGACAACTTGTACTCTGATGAAATTGCATTGAGCACAGCTGCAGCGAACCGAGTGCGCACTTCATGTTGTTGTATTGCGGTCAGCTAGCCGACGCGTTCAGTGAGCACATCGGCTTCCACAGGCAACAACGTGACTTTTCTCCGCGATCAAGATTCCATCTAGACCATCTACTATTCCCAGACCTTTTAACACTTCTTGGCTGCCTCCGTCGGTATTATTAGTCTATGACTCTTAGTACTTTGGACTTCGCCGTTATGTAAATCTCACCACTGGAAGACTTTGCAGAATTCAAGTCGTCATACCACTTGGTGTTCATTCTTGTTCGTCGATATCATGCTGCTTTATTCACGACCTGGTGCTTGACAGCGAGTGCTGTACCGGCGGGTATGATCGATCGCCAATCGTGTCAAAGTAACAAACAATGAAGAACTGCTTATGTGGGCGCGCGGGGGGATTCAGCTGGACACACGTTGCACGCACGTGAGCCCTAGCCCCAACCCGCAGACCAATGGCGAATGAGCGAGCGCTAAAACTGATCCAAAAGACCGCCCTGAACCGCAACAATTCAGGGACCTGACCTCCGGCTCTCAGCTTAGTGTACTCATATAAGCCGGTGCTCGCTTAGCAGCGGACGTAAACAAATTGAATAATATTTGTTGCCAATCTACCCTCAATAAACGGCAATCTTTATTCCGATTCGCGATGCTCTTACAAGCACCAGCACAGTGCGGGGGCAGCTTGCAGGCCCGTGCCCTCGGCACCTGTTCAACCCCACTTTTGAAGTCCTACTGTTTGGCACTACCCCGCAAACTGGCATAAGATTTCTCATGGAACTTTACCCTCTTCGTTGATGCTTCCCGAATGGCTACGTCTACTGCACTTGTATTCGCAAGTCAAAATACCGCAAGCTCTCATATTGATCTGCACCTTCCCAGCAACCGCCACCGTACTCTCGTTTGTGCTGGGGATCCGTATAAAGCTGGCTAATGGCTGCTTTCTGATTATCCTTGGTTAAATGGCTGCATCTACAAGCGAATCTGTATTGAATTACAGTTCTTCGATATTTATCAACTCGTAGACTTGGTTGCGGACGGCTACGGAGATTATCGCGGTGCGGACCCGGAGAGCAAGATGGAGCACAACAGTCCTTGCGGGGTAAAACTTCGCCGCGGAGATCGTCATTTGTAATTAGACCCTTTTGGCTTAGACATCGATTTCATTATAAAAAGTCGGTTGGAGGTCGCCGGACGGCAAAGACAGAAAAAATAATAGAAAAGAGGAAAAAGAAATGAAGAGTGGACACAAGTGCTCCTCGGGTCCACTAGAACCACTCGGCGATTCTCCCACTCGCTAATGAGGACGAAGAATCAGTGGATTAACCCCTATCCCCTAGGCGAGCACATGAACCCGAGCGTGATTCCCCCTATTCTCAAGAGAAAAAATAGACGTACTGAGTACGAAGGAGACGCTGCGAAAGGTGACACCAACTGTCTGAGGTGTGAGTGTGGCGACGGCGCCATATGTTGGGATCAACGGCGAAGAGGCCCGGACGGCACCGGCGGGAAACCTCACTCAGTCCCACGTCATCGTCACGTCTACGATTAAACCTTGACGTAATTCTCCGTCTATCCTACCGGCTATGGCAAACCGGTAATCTTGTCTCCGATTTGACGAAACGAAAGAACTGTGGAAGGACTGAGATTTGGTTCTCTTTCTCCCACCACCTACCCCGCATATTTCTTTTCCCCACACCGGATTAATACTGTGCCGGTCATTGCAATCTTAGGGCCGCCGCCACGAATTAGCCAGCGCATGTTCCGGGAATACGGATTGTTCAGAGGAAAGACCCCGCGGTTATTACTCTGAAAGGCTAAAACCACTTTAGACTCTTTCGTCTAGCGCTTGAGAACTAGTTTGCGGGGTCCCCGCAAGTACTCCTCACTGTGCATACAGCAAGAGGCCTTGATTTTCTTACATCCAAGCCGATCCGATGCTTTGATTACTCTATACCAGTCACCATTCAACTTGCTTCGGTGCAGCATATATATTGCCTCTCTTCCCCCGTCCACTGCCGCACTCTCCTGTACTCTATCACTGTGCTTCAGTATCCAAAGTCACTCAGATCATCTCTTTACCATCTGCTTCTGCCAGGATGCGTTCAACCATTTGGATTTCGACAACTGCGCTTCTAGCAACTGTCACAACTGCAGCTGCGACTTACTTGAGTGATATCTGTACAGACGCCTATGCTAGTGCTGCATTGCCTTTCGATGTGTTTCCGTATATAACGATCGATGCGTCTTCGGTCTCAACGGAAATTGTTTGGAACTATAGCGCCAGTTCGGTGTTTTATCCCACGTCTACGTTCAACTATTGCAATTTGACATTCTCATACTCTCACAATGGCATTGATGGGGACGTTGTCAATGTGGAGTACTGGCTGCCGGCGCCAAGTAACTTTCAGAACAGATATGTGTCTACCGGCGGTGGTGGCTGGGCCATTAACTCTGGAGCCAGCATGCTACCGACTGCTATCATCGTTGGCGGGTTAGTTTTACCTTGCGATGCTATTAAATGCAGAAGCAGATCACTGACTACATACCAACAGCGTGGGTGGATTGACAGACGGAGGCTTTGGCAGCTTTACAGATCAGTTCACCAATGTCGCTCTTCTAGCAAACGGAACTGTTAATTGGCACGAGACATACATGTTTGGTATGATTTTACGCTCACTGAGAGTACTTTAGAGTTGCTGCTAATACTTTGTTACAGGATTTCAGGCACACCATGAACTGGCTGAGCTTGGAAAGGCGCTGACCCGCAACATCTATGGGGTAGCTTCTGACACAAAGATTTACTCCTATTACCAAGGCTGTTCGGAGGGTGGCCGGGAAGGATGGAGTCAGGTGCAGCGTTTTCCTGAACAGTTCGATGGCATTGCAGTCGGTGCACCGGCGTTTCGATGGGCCCAACAACAAGTCAACCATTTGACGGGAAATGTGATCGAGCAGACGAAGAATTACTATCCCCCCACTTGTGAGTTGGAGAAGATCATGAATTTGACTATTGCTGCATGCGACCCGCTGGATGGAAAAACCGATGGTATTGTGTCCCGGTCTGATCTCTGCCGAAGCCATGTGAACTACAAGGGGTTCATTGGGACTCCTTACTCATGTGCAGCATCTTCTTCAGTTCCTGAACAGACTGGCAATATTACTGCGGAAGCCATTGATCTTATTTTCACCTACTGGAATGGGCTGCACGATTCGGATGGAAATCTTGTTTACTTCAGTTACCAGCCCGGTTCTTCCTTTGACGATTTGCAGACTGCATATGATAGTTCCACCGGTGAATGGGGTCTTAGCATTGATGGTCTCGGTGGAATGTGGGTGGCGTATTTTATCGACTTTTTGCAAATGAGCGACCTCACTTCTCTGACCAACGTCACGTACGACACACTGAAGGAGTGGATGATCTTCTCGCAAGCCCGTTACGGTGACATTCTCCAGACGACATATCCAGACCTGACGGCCTATCAAGCAGCAGGCGGCAAGGTGATCCACTTTCATGGCGAGCAAGATTTCTCAATCCCCACAGCTTCGTCTGTACGCTACTGGGACTCTGTTCGATCTATCATGTACCCAGGCAAGTCATATACACAGGGCGCAGCAGAACTCGATGACTTTTACCGTCTATACCTTGTGCCCGGTGCCGGACACTGTGCGCTGAATGACTATGAGCCGGACGGACCGTGGCCCCAGACATCGCTCCAGACTGTCATTGACTGGGTTGAAAACGGCAATGCTCCGGACACACTCGCAGGGACGGGTGAAATTGACACCCTTTGCAGATGGCCGTTCCGCCCGTTGTGGACCAACAACGGAACAGACTTCAACTGTGTGTATGATCAATTCTCGATCGACAGTTTTTCATATGATTTGACCGCCTATAAGATGCCCGTGTACTAAGTTTTGCAGAGGTGATTGATTGAGAATATCGACGATCAACGACTGTGTCTAATATGTACCGACTGTATGGTATCAGAATGAAATAAATGTTGAAGCCGCAAAAAAATTGGAGACGGGTATGCAAAGTTAGAAGCCTTGATATATCCGGATGGCAAGTTGACTTTAACACGTGCTGTTGGTATCAGTCGGACAAATTACCACTCTTTGCCTCGGCAGTTACCTCTATCAAATCGAAGCTTCCCGCTTCTTCTCTGGCACTAGAGTCCGCCCGATATATTCTATGAGTATTACTAGGACGCTGACTGTTAATTCCTGATCTTCACCACTAAGCTAGACTTTATCTGTTACTAGCTAGCAGCTTAGATCACCGACTTACGTCCCAGATGTAGTTCATTTGTCCCCGCCGGTTACCTATGTGCAGTCACAAACTTTGTTCACTAATTAGGCCGACTGAACATTGTTACTTACGCAGCTTTACCAGCTATGTCCAAGGCAAGCGAGTTAGATCTGCGCTAGTTAATGGCTACAGTCACTGATTAAATAAAATCACTACCCAGTTGCTGAATCGCACTGGTGCATATTACTATTAGAGGTCTTGTTTACTAACTCTGCACACTAATTTAATAAGCCAAGTCGAGAATCAGGAACTATTCACCCCTTTCCGGTCTTTGGAATCGTCAAGACAAACGAGTCTTCTGTAATTAAGAAAATCGACGTGTAGTCTGCAAAATCGTGTATAGTCAACTGCTCATACTGCAATATCACAACATCCAGCAACATAATGTGTCCACACAATATGCCGTGTTTAACAACTGCAAATTCCCACACAAAGGGTAGAGTGACCAAGGTAAGCGTATGCAATGTAGAGAATATCCAAGTTACACACCGTAGAGGTTGCTCGCTGGACGCAGGATTTATGTCGTTGGTTGCACGCAGGATTTCACTTCTCAGTCGCTTAGGATATGGCATATGGCATATTCGCACTGTCATAGTCGTACAATGACAACTAAATATAGTACTTCCATCGATAAATCGTCCCATTTGCTGCTGTACGAGGTCGTCAGCTTGTACGCCCAATACCATTCAGTTGCGTACCATCATACATACAAGATCGACAACCAAACAGATCTATTTTGGCATCCGCATTCTCCGTATATCAGCATTCTGACTCTGCCCAGTGCACAATGAATTTCTTCACAAATAGCTAGTATATATCTGGTGTTTCTTACATCATGCGCTGAGATGATCTGTAGCCTTGTCACATGTGACGCGCCTTGTATTAGTCTTGTCTTGACATACCGTACTTTGAACGACATACTGCTAGCATGGTAAGCAACATTAGAAGCACTTGGGACTCTAGCGAGCTTGTATTTCCATTGGGCCGGCAAGTTTTAGCGTCGGCTGCAAAGGCTGTTAATCTCTTATGCACTTCTTCAAAATTATAATATCGCCACTGGCCCCATGCATTTGATAATCATGTCTGGCAATTTGGCTAACAACATGATCTTCACCTAAAGTAGTATGACATCTATACAACCTGTTGTTCCCACCAGTTTTGAATTTTCTGTGATCAGATCTGTATGATGCTGTCATCGCACTTCGCGGCTCTAAAGTCGCGACTTTGTAAGCATCATTCAGCGGAATCCCTCGCACAACCACAGTCGATGCAGTACCACCGTAATTCTGTTCTACTTCTCACCAATCGAAAATATGCTTGGTTTTATTTTGAAGTAGAAGGGTGCTTGATCTGCGGAGTGAGTAATCGTTGGTGTCACTCGGTGCTAGCCATGCTAGATTCAGTTATCCCTAGACCACGTGAGCTGCTCCGAACCCGCAAGACAAAATGCAAAATAGACAAATATAAGTGAACTAACTACTAACTACTAACGAACTGACTAACTGGCTAACTAATGACCCGTAAACTTGACCAAGATTTTTGATTGGTTCAGTGGCGCAGACTAGATCACTAGCCGAATCAATTAAATTTGTGATCTGAATTAGTAGCTTTGCTCTGTTTGGAATTTGAAAGGATGATTAGTTGATTAGAATGAGATAATTAGTCCACTATGCCGGTGTTATGCTGCACCGATTGCCATAACACAAACGGTCGCTGCAGACTTGCACGCAATTTGCTATGCACGGATCTCTAACACCTACTGTCCTTCGCAAGATGATCATTGTATTACTTCAAATGAAAATATCATATTTCAGACATTTACTCTTATCAATCTCGCGCTCGCTCGCTAACTTTGCAATAAAGTCCATACTGATTACAAAACCACGCAGTGTGCAAACGCCAGTTAGCCTTCGGATCGACCAGCTCGATATCAAAATTCCTAATCAGTTCCGGCACAAGCTTCGACATTTCCATGATACTGATATTCTTGCCGATACAAGTGCGAGCGCCGCCGCCGAACGAAAATATGCATCTATCCATTTTACGGTATTGATCTTCTTCAACCAGCCAGCGCTCAGGTCGAAATGTTTCGACGTCGTCACCATATATCTCCTTGTCGTAATGCAGAACCCAACTATTAACACCGACGACGCTACCTGCGGGAAAGTATTTTCCGTTGATGGTTGCACCGCTGGAAGGAACAATTCGCTCGAGCGGAAATCCGGTTGCTCCGTGTATTCTAAATGACTCCTTTAATACGGCTTGCAAATACGGCATTGTCAAAGATTCCCTGTATGTTACTGGACTAGAAATTTTGCCTTCCGAAGCCATCGTGTCAATTTCATGTCTGAGAGCGCGGGTGCATTGCGGATGTTTCATGAGGTTGTAAAATACGGTTCTTAAACTGATCGCCGTCGTATCGCTGCCGGCAGCGACGTTACTCCAACATCCGCGTTTTACTTCCTCTTGCGTAAATAACGTCGGGTTTTGCTTATGCTGAGCAACGAATCGAGAAAGAAAATCGCGACGACCGGTATCACCTGTTTTGTTTAGTCGAAGTTCCATTTCCTCTTGTGCAAACGCCATGACCGCTGGTCCTCCGGAACTCATCAATGACATGATTTTGATAGTAAATCGATGAATTTCCCAATACACTCCCACCAACGAGGCATATACGAAGTAAGTATCCAGCGCTTTTAAGATCCCATTAATATCTCGACCGCCCTCAAGAAATCCGAGACGCTTAGCAAAAGTAATTTCTCCAATGACGTCAAACGCGTAATATTTGAGCCACTGTCCAAAATCGACGGATTTTTCGTCGTGCACAAACTCGTGCAGCCTCTGTTTGAAATACTCTGTAGTAGAGTCGACGTACTGCTCCTGCTCCAGCAATGCGGTCACTGAGTACGAATTTGCGTACTTTCTGCGAAGTATTCCGTGCCATTTCTCGTCTCTCTCGGTGAATAGTGACGTAGCTGTTCCCGGAACGCTCGATCTGTACCAGTTTGACTAGAAGACATTTGGTTAGCTCACACTAAAATGAAACTCTCTGAAAATGTTCACCTTAATAAAGTCGTTTCCGGATGCATAAATTGTCTTCATGGCCTCCTGTCCTGCTAATGAGTATTCTCCAGGCGCAACTCTGACGATCGGGCCATATTTCCTATGGAGATTGATGTTGATGAAGTGATATTGGCCTGTTGAGTACTGATATAATTTCCATAATCTCGTATGCCGTGCTAGCCAAGGACCCGGGATTTCATGTAGCGGGGCCCGGTACTGGCGGTAGAGAAGCTGGAAAATGCAACAAAATACAATTGGAAGTATCAGCCAGTATGAATTTGCATATGTCAATGCTTCAGGGATGCATGGGTATACCACCATGTTGACAGCCGGCGTAAAATGCGAGTCGAAGGGGTCTGCTCAAGAGTCGGGTAGTTCAAAGGGTTGCCAACGACGCTGATCTCGCGTCCGCTGGATATATATACCGCGGCCGACCGTTTGACACTACTCGCTGATATATTTTACGCATGTTACGCTTGCGATGAATGCCGTAGAATCGCGGGTCTTCAACGAGCCGATGTGCTTCCCCGCACCAATCTTCCCCACATAATTCTACTTAGCCATTTACTTGGGCTATCTGTTCCGCGACTCTTCACAAAAATTATGTTGCGCTGTGACACTACCGCAGGCCTTGGAAATGTTGGAAGCGTGATTGCTCATAAAACGCGGGGTACTTCAGCCTAACTGAATGAATGCACTGCGGGGAGCGCCGCGAAGAAGGCTTAGCAGCAGGAGCCAACGACAGGGTAACTGGCCGACAACTACAACGAACCTGGAAAGATTCCGTCAGTGACAGAGGTCAGCACATTCCCAATTTGCAATCGCCTTATTTCCGTGACTTAATAGATTGATAAGCTACTGGAAGATCTCTCGATTAATCATGTTTTCACATTCATAATGAGATGGCGACGGCGACTCATGCACGAAGCTGTGGAGATGCCAACATCTCTATGCGAAAGTAGCTATTTCATTGTCTCCCCTTCAAATATAAGCAAATCTCGGAAGCCGGTCTTAGTAAACTTCCCTTCTGCGGTCAAGCAGTAGCGACACATTCAACGCTCCTCGATCGATCCATCTCCCTTTAGGATTCCAATTGAGAAAACACTATTCTGTCATTCCGCGATATCCTTGGTTTCTTCAATGCTTGTCTAAATAGGCTAAAGAAACTTTATAGATTTGGTGGCGTCCTGAAACCATGATGAGTCCTCCACGTGGCGTCAGTGTGCGGTGTACTACGTGTGCGAATGACCTGCGCAGCCGCATTTTTACATGCTTAACTCTCCGTATGTTGTTTGAATTCCCAAATATTAGAGTAACTGCTCACTTTGCCGGACTAATGTGACCCATGAACACCTGTAAGCAAATATATTCGACACTTCCCGAAGATTCCAATAAGTCTGCCCAATGCTAAGTTGCATTCGGCGGCGCCAGGCACAGTGATGCAATAGAGATCGATCGATGCTAACGCGCCGATATCTTGTCACTGAGAATCTCCAACTCACCATTACAAAGCGATTGATCTCTCTAGCGGCTGATAGACCTCACGACGATAAACTATTCGTTGTCGCGATTGCATTTGTTACTTCTTCAACAAAAATGCCAGAATTAACCAATCACGAACAAATGCCTCCCCTAAGCGCGTCAGAGATCGACAATTCAGACGATGTGTAACACAGTACGCTAAAAATTTAGCATGACAAGACCAGAAAACCGAGAGTTAGCAATAATTATAACTTATCGTGCGGTGCGAGGTATTGCAAATCTTGCTCAAGTGCATATGCTACATCAGTTCACTGATAAATTTATTTCTAATGCGGAACACAATTCTCAATATAGTAACGAGAGCACGCAGACCAAGTTGTGTAACTGTCTTGAATTTTACTCAGAACTATTTGCCTTTCGCTCTAACAAGCTGGAAGATTTCTGAAATCCACTGCACTTTAGTACAGAACTGGAGTAATCCTCTATTCTCGCTAGGACGTCACGCAGCTTTGTTGACCATGCCATATGTGTATCCGTAACGAGCAGAAGCTATGAAGGTGTTCCTGAAATCATCACGAGGACTAATGAGGATATTGTCTCAGACTCGTAGTAGCTTATTTCGACTTCTGTGACGGGTCCAACTGATGGTGTTCGCAGTCAGTCTCGCGTCGAATATCTCGGAAACCTCAATCACTTTTCACCAACCATACTATACCAAGGTCTGTATTATGATATAGAGAGCTGCGTCGATTCTGTATATGTGCCTTCATTCTTGCAGGCGATGGAGTGCTATGACTTGACACTCAATTATCCAAATTACGCAATTCAGAACGTGAAGGTGACTATTCATATTATCAAGCAGTAATCTCCGATAATATGTCTACTAAGTGTCATGTTTTCAGCTTAAAGCAGTAGCCTTTCTTTGTAACTTAAGATTCATCTTAATACTTAGTCAACTACAACTTATATAACTCATCTTTTATGCGGCACAGTTCTATTGTCTATTGCAGCGAACCAGCTTTGCAAGAATGCAGTGTAATTTAGATGCAGAGCGTACCAGCCGTAAGCATCAATTCTGCTGAATAATATGTACAGTCGAGTCAGACGATAAGGCTTTAATAGAACCTTTATATGAGTTAGAGACGCGGTACTTGCTGTTGGTGTCCTCCAGCTGGACTGTTATACGAGCAGCCGACTCATAAGTATCAGCGACGGAGCTAGTGGCAGTTTCAAGTCGTTGCGCTGTTGCACTGTCAGATATGGAAGGTACGGTTTGACTGATGTACGGAGTCAATGACTATGCAAATGCGATTTATCATTTTCAGTTGTTACACATACCCTTGAGTTCTGCCATATGGTAATATTATCAGCGGGAACAGACACAGCCAGCCCTACCAAATAGGGATTTGGTAGAACAGAATTTTTGCCGTTCCTGTTCTACAGCCGCAGTACACGGTTATGAACCGTCGCTAAAGCGTATCATTCCGTAGATTACATGAACGTTAGCTGGCAACGCTTCGGGACTGCTGAAATCCATGTCTGTCAGCAAAATATAAGCTAGGCCATTTTCCGAGATATCGCCGAGGGAGATTATATGTTGAACTGTCTGCAAGGTTCCCATGAGTTGCTTCATAACGACTCGAAGGAAAAGACCGGCGTACTCAATCAACTGTGAGCAACTAAATGCCATGTGCTTTGGGAGAAACGAACAGGAACAGCACGGTAAATGACGTGTAATAAAGCATGGCGTATTACGGCAATGACTGTGAGAAAGCGGCGGTCTGAACAAAAGTAGAGTCGTACTTCGGCGCAACAACTAAAATCGTACTAGTGTCTGTCGAATTGCTAATTGTATTGTAGACTGCCGGCTCCTAAGGCTGGTTGCTGGCTCGGAGGCTCTAGTCGAGACTAATCCAGCAGGCAGATATTCTCAGAGCTAGCAATCGACGTCTCTAGAAATGTATAAACTAGCATTCTCGGAGTCTAGATGCTGAATGATGATGTATGCTATGATGCCGCGTCCTAACAAGAAAGCGCGTTTCCCGCAATCAATATGAGAGACCGAGTTGCGAGGAGGAAGGAGCGCGCTGGGGCCGGGTCGCCAAAGTCCGGCAGCCCCTGAGTCAGCGTGCGGCTCGGCAAAGCCTGGGGTTTTCCGCCGCGGCAACATGCATCATAGTCACGTGTACGGAAGAGTGCGGAGAAATAAGCCGCTGATGTAGACTATAACATCGTCTGCCGGACACCTTGGCCACGATGTAGTCACAACACACAAACCTCGTGGACATGGTTCTGCAGACGCATGTTCAGATCAACACCGGCGCACTCATTCCCAGCATCGGTCTGGGTATGTGGTCGCCCAGTGCTTGTCTTCGCGCTAGATCACGCTCTGACCATCATGCTCACAGGGACCTGGCAAGCGAAGCCTGGAGAAGTGCAGAACGCAGTTTGCTTTGCTATCAAGAACGGATATCGCCACATAGACGCGGCTTTGTGAGCTGACCGTTGTAGTTTATGGTGAGATTTCTACTAACGCTCCGAAGGATTTACGGTAGGGTCTACTGGAACAATACTAGACCACGCGCGGGCTTACACGATTAGGAAACGAGCATGAGGTTGGGCAGGGAATCAGAGACTCAGGTGTACCTCGCGAAGATATTTTCATCACTAGCAAGCTATGGAACACGCACCATCCTAATGTGGCAGAGGGACTTGAACAATCACTTGCAGCATTGGGAACAGATTATCTCGATCTCTATGTGCGTTCTTGGAGTGTGTGATATTCGTTGGTGCTATATCTAACAGATGCTGTTAAGCTTGTTCACTGGCCGGTTCGATTAGTCCCGGTGAGCAAATTTCCCATTGTACTCGAACGTGCAGGACTGACATGTTATAGAATGAGTCAAGCGCTCTCTTACCCGTCAATCCTGACGGCACTCGATCCATTGACCGATCATGGGATATGAACGAGACGTGGCGCCAGATGGAAGAAGTTTACAAAACCGGAAAGGTCAAGGCAATTGGGGTTGCCAACTGGTCGATCCCATATCTCGAAGATCTCCGCAAAAGCTGGACCATCGTACCTGCGATCAACCAAGTCGAATTACATCCCTTTCTTCCGCAGCATGCGCTCAGAGAATATTGCGACAACCTGGGTATCCGACTCGCAGCTTATTCGCCGCTCGGATCCACTGGCGCACCGCTTATGTCCGACTCCCAAATCCAGGCAATGGCAGACAAGTACGGCGTTCCTCCGGCCACAATTCTAATCAGCTATCATGTGAACAAGGGTGTTGTCGTTATTCCAAAATCTGTCAGTGAAGCGCGCATTGCGAGTAACCGGGAAGTGGTGTCGCTATCCGAAGAGGATTTGGTTGAGCTTGATGCTATGGCTGCCAATGGCAAGGCTAAGCGCGTGAACACGCCGCTGTGGGGCTTTGATCTTGGGTTTGACGATTGGTATGGCCCTATCAAAGCCTAGTAGCCTTATATCATTCTGTTAGATATTTGCTAGATTTTCAAAATTTCAGTTGCTCAATAGATAGCGGTGGATCTTCTCTAACTTTATTGTGTCATTCAATGTAAGGTGCTTCAAATTTGTATTCGTTAGTCACAAGTGCGGGACGTCCCAATGCAGACTAAAATTCGAGAGCCGCAACAGCAACCTTGTACAACAGTATCAATACGACACCGCTAAATAAAATATCCTTGTGCGATTCTGATGCTTGATCCATGCTTATTCATGGAAACAACTAGCGGCAGTCAGCCGCCGCTATGAAGTGCATGTCGCAGAGTAATTCACCTCAGGCACGACTTTGGTCCATCACCCCTGAGCGGTCCATCATTTTTCCACGGTCCGTCATTGCCGTCGCCTGAAATTAAACGTCCGGAAATCATCAGACCCTGAGCTCCCGCAGCGCAGCGTATTGTGCAAGGCAATCCTGTGTCGCAATATTGCGTCTAGAATTTGTCCCCTTCGTCAATATCTACAGCTAAGAAACAAATAATATCTCTGACAACGAAAAGCAAATGTGTAGAGCCTGTCGCCGCGTATTAAGCGCGTTCAGAAGCAGTGTCGCTTCGCTGTTATTGCACGTGATTGAACGAATTGCAGCGGCCTCACACGTTCCGAGTTTGAGTTGCCGCATATAGCCGATCAGCGGTCTGGCTGTCAGCCTGATGCAAGGACAAGCTGTGACCCCGCAGAGCAGGATCTGGCGCTTCCAGTCGGCCATTTAAGTAGTGGTGGGATAGCTTCGCATCTTCGCGTTGAAAGGTAACTCATTATTCTCTGCTCAAGAGTATCGGCAACCCACAGCTGCTAAATTGTGCGCTGAGTCAACCGAGGGTAGTTAACTGCTGCTGGCCAGACAGTGTACACCATTTCTCTAATTATTTGTCATTTACATATTCTGATAAGCAGAATATGGATTGCGCTGTGAGCGGTCGTCAGATTTCCAATTTAGTTAAGCTAGCAACGTCAGATATCACGCGTTCAGTCAGCGGCTTTCATAATAGGCATTCCGTTATCGTCAAAGTACACAGGAACTTTGTTGCGGTATGAAAACTGCAGCGCGTTGCAGATCTTCGCTGCTTCATATGCATCTTCGGGAAGGCAAGTCAATGGCTTCTTGTCAAGAACTGCGTCCGCAAACTCAGTAAGATCATTGATAAAGGACTTCTCGTAGAGAACAAATGTGTCCGGAGTGGTTGCTGTACGCACGCCATAAACATCGCGAACCTCTACTCGGTTAAGCGAAGAATTTCCGTTAACAAGAGCGTGTCCCTTGGTACCGCACAAGCGAGTCATTCCTTCAAAGCCGTTCGTGAGAGTGCGCCCCAAATGAGATGTGAGAATTTTGCCGTTCGCAAATTCGACCATACCCCAGCCGTTATCGCAGTCTCCGTACTTGGCTAGGCCGTCGTAGATAGCTTGCTGACCCATAGCCATGACTCTGTTGACCTGCTTCTTAGGATTGGTAAGACCTTTCGTGACATCCAAGAATTGTCGACCGATGTCAATCTGTTGCATAGTTAGCAAAAAGTATTCAAGAAGATGGAAACTGAAAACTCACATCGTGGATACCCATGTCCAGAAATATACCGCCGGATAGCTCGGAAAATGACACGAAAAATCCTAGAACGTAGTTAGCCAACCACCTATACCAGCGAAGTTGAAAATTGCATACCAGTAGGATCCTGCGGGTCAAGACAAGAAGTCTCGACTGCATGAACTTCTCCAAGAGAGCCGCTATCGATCATCTTCTTGGCGGTACGATAGGAATCATCGTCTAACACAGGTCAGCCCGATATGTGCAAGGAAACACATGATAGAACCGACATCTTCGAGTGAAAGGAAGCAAAAACACGAGGTCAGGTCTGGCTGCTGCTGCTGAAAGTACATCTTCCGTGGCGCCGAGATCAATAGAAATTGGTTTCTCGCACATCACATGCTGCGAGAATTAGTCTCCATATCAAATCAAAAATGACATTACTCAATTGCACTTACCAGACCAGACTCAAGCGCCATTATGATCAATGGAGCGTGGGTGGCAGTAGCAGTCGAAATAAGAACGGCATCAACTCCACTGTTCTTCATGCAATCCTCCGGGTCCGAGAAATACTTGACTGCCGGTGGTAAATGCTCCGCAGCCCACGTGTCGCTGCCCGGTTTGGGATCACACACGGCAACGAGCTCCATTCGTGGCTGCTGGTAGGCAAGGATTTTGGCGCGGATGGTGCCTAGACGACCTAAGCCGAACAGAGCGATCTTGAGAGGACTGGAGGGAGAAGACATGTTGAAGAGATATAGAGTAATTGTACTTTTGTCGAGAGCGTTCGTTTTGAATCAATCAAGGACAATCTTCGATCGGAGTGGCGTCTGAGCTGTTGAATATCACGAAAATAAAGTAGTCTGGACTATGCAAAGAATTTTTTTCACAGTACTCGCAGCTCCAAGGGGGGTTATAGTATTCTTCTGATGTGAATTTCTTCCGCGAGCGACAGGTTAGCCAGACACTAGACTACCGATTTAACGACAATTCAAGACAGGTGTAACTTCGATCGCCGGAGAGTTGAAGACAACACCAAGCCATATGCAGATGGTGCCAGTGAGCCTAGTTAGTTGCCACTTCATATGCCGACGAGTTTACGCGAAGCCGTGCATTACCCCGCCAGCCCTGCAAAGTCGTATCCTCGGGCTTTTGCACAGACCAGTACAATTTTTGGCGCGATAGCACGGACCAGATTTGTACACACAAAAATTGTCCTGCCTCACAAGGCACGCTGTAGTGTTAATTGCAAATCTGGTTAGGATAAGGGTAATTTACGCATCATGGCACGCACGGCTGTACTTCTAAGATTGAGACTTGCCGCTCGCGTCTGCTGTCACTTGCTCTGCCGTTAGTGTTTGATCGCGACCAGCTTTGCTATCTTCGATACAGCAGTGCCACTATGTAAATAGAGGGACAGACTTCAAGAATTACCTCCAGGATGCGACTGAATTTTCAGCATTTGAAGAAAATTAGTTGACTAAAATATGATGACCAAAGTATTAGACTAGCGTAGTAGCCTACTGGCTGGAAGTAGTAAGGTTTACTCAACTTAATATAGCGCTCCAGATATAGTGACAGCGGCCAGTAGTTAGTGCTGCAGGCGCGTGGGTAATTCGATCAGTTGACGGGATTAGTGAGCGATGACAACTTAGTTGAAGCAATTTTTTTCTAATCTCTTCAAGACTGAATCAAAAAAAGTCATCATTTAGTAACGAAAGGGAAATCCAGTGTGTACTGAACACCAGATCCCTCTTTTATAAACGAAGGGAATGACAAATCAAAATCAAGTATCCGTCACACATCTACGCCCAAGAAAATGCATCCTCAAAGTATTCGACGCGGCCTCTGCCATTACCAGCATTCTCGGTGACCGCGCGACGGCATTCATCGACAAGCGTTCCAGGACCGCATGTGAACACGGCAACACTACCAGGCGCGTCGGAAATGGTGGATGCAATAATTTGTCCGAATGCTGGACGAGTCTCAACAATGTTTGGGCAGCTTGTGGCTTCGAGAGACGCGCTGGACTGACTCTTCTTCTTACTGATCGAGTTCGTTGAGTCAGATTCATCCGCATTGTAAGTAATGATCTTCTCGTCTAAAGATTCGGTCTCAGCAGAAGCGTTTGGGCGACAGAAAATGGTAACGTCAATGTGTGAGCTTGCGGATAACTCGCTCAGTTGCTCTGACACCATCTCAAGATTGGCGTGACCACGCAATATCCAGTAGAAGAAGACGTGTTGGTTAATGCGCGCCTTGCGGACAACGTCCAAGGCTGTCGCCATTGCAGCCGTGATACCAATGCCGCCACCGATAATTAGAACAGTATCGTATCTTGCTATAGCTGGCTCATGCCCATACCAGCCCTCAACCATGACGCGTATATTGGTGGTGCCACCTTCGCTGTTGATGGCGCGATTATGCAGCCATCTTGTCATTCCGCCCTCCTTGCCGACAAGAAAGTGATATTTGCCGTCGCGAGATTCGATAACACTGAACGGATGTGACTCCCAAAACTTGTAGTGTAGATCGGCAATATACAGATATCCGTACTGTCCGGGCTTGGGCTTTATATCAAATCGTGGTTTGACCTTGATAGTCATGATATCGGCGTTGGCTGTAACTTCCGCGTTGAGATACAAACCGTGCGAGCAAATACGCACGAGACGAATAACGCGGTCAAATGCCCAGATAGCGACCAACGCATACACGTAGTTAGGGTAGCCACGGTCGACGGCGTGGTAAAAGACGAACTTTGCAAACACTATAGCAAGAATGATATGAGACGCAAGAAAGAACTCATAGTAGTAGTGACGGATAGGAAACGCGGCAAGCATCACGATGACGCTAGCAATCATGGTGGAAATCGCGCCGGACCGAAGGTTCAACTTCGTCCAGATACGCATATATCTATGTCGAATAGTGTAATCGATAGTGAAAACGATTCCATGAACGGCGGACTGCCAGAACATCCAAAATCCGATGTGCCGGTGAAATACGTTGCACGTCTCAAAAGACCAACCAGAGATGTACATCAAAATGTTGTTGCGACCACCAAACAGAAACGTAGGAACAACAAGCACTACCGCAATGATAGCGGCGCGAATCCGGATGTAATCTCTCCATTGCTTGGCAATGCTATCGGTGAGATGTTCACGAAACACGTCCATATCAATAAACAAAAAAACTACGTTAAGTGCGTAGAAGCCAGACAAAACGATCGTTTGCCAGCGGGTGTGGAGAGCCATGATTTGTAACTTGCCATATCTAAGAGGCTCGACGTGCTTGCCGTTAAACAAAGCGGGAAGTATAACCATCTGGCGGAATTTGACAAAGATCTTGCTCTGGGGTGCGTTCAGATTGAAGAATCGATGATACATGTTGTTTAGAGCAGAAACGAGCACAGCGAAGCAAATATATCCAAGTAGAATGAGTCTGCTAGCGTTATTATTCAGCTTGCCACAGACTCAGAAGCATAGCATACCCATAGTATTCGCTCCACTGCTCATTATCGTTAATAGCGTTCTGCGCACGAACACTATAAATCACGTAATTTGCTAGTGGCCTGACAGGAACGTTGGTGGTAGTGGTGTTTGAGTAGTCGACATCGTCTATATAGTTCTGCTCAGCCGTCTCAAGAATGGAGTTGAACGAATCGGAAACGCTAACGTTCTTCAAGGCACATGCAGACACCCATGAGTTCCATGATGTCACGCGCGCTGTAGTGCTGCAGTAGTCGATGCACAAAGCGTAGGTCTCAGTGAGCACCTCATCCTTGCACGCGCACTTGACATTCAACTTCGAAGCGGTCGCCGGACATGACTCAGTAGCTATCCAAGAAGTGTAAGTCTCGCAGACTGACAAACAGGAGTTAGCGACTGTTTTAGCGAACGCAACATCTGCACCTAAGGAGAACAGCAAGAGAAGTGCACAGCTTAAAGTCTTCATTGTTAGAGGCTGGGTGCATTGAAGCCGTGTCAATTAATCAAAACCTCCAGGACCGGAATATATGTATTTTCAAGTGTTAGTCCCCAATGCCAGTGCCACCTCAACTCTGTCTGACGTGTGCTAGAGCAACTAGCCCTCCATTTTTGCCCATGTCTGAGCACGACACAATCAGTATTGCCGTCCAGAATGTCGGAGGCGCGTACAGCGTCTTGGCGAATCCGATAACTTGGTCTAGACAAGAACAATTTCCTCAACAGCGTGCTGCGTGCGCCAAATCTGCTCGTCCAAACACGGAGCAAGTCGCGGAATATTTGATACGGATACTCATCACAAATGTCGTGGGCGGCTATTCTGCCCGCGAAAAAAATCCCTGGCATTCGCCAGACATATAAAAATTGGTCTAGACATACAGAGCCTTCCGACGAACACGCTGACGCGAGTTTCAGACCGTGCCTGCGCGTAATGGAAGGAACTTTCAGTTAGTGGACAGGCAACTGCAAAAAGAAAAACTTTGCAACACACTGGTACTGCAACGTTTGCGTCATATTGTGTGGAGCACGGCGCGAAACTTGGAGCGTGCGTAATTGAACCAAGCGATCAGCATCTACTTTGAAATAATGCGTAAATTCTATCTCGCAAAGATTCATGAGAATAATGGACGGCCAAGAAATCTAGACTCTCTCGAACACACACAGTATGGCAACACGTTATGGTTCCACAGACTAAGCTCTATATACTGGCTCAAGTTGGAATCGTGGAAGTAGTCACTTTGGCACACGCATCGTAGCAAGATTCAAGTAAATCGAACCGATGACGCCAGCTACAGCCGCATGCTGGAGGACGTGCAAAACAATGACCACGCCGCTATCAATCGATTGAGAATATTTTCAATCTGCCGACCGTGGTGCTGCAACTGTGGTTCATCTCGCTAGACTGATTAATCGCCGGGCAGAAGAAGCAGCGGCGATTCGAGCTGCACAAGTCAGCCGCAATTGTTGCGGCTCAACGCATTTCTCCGAGGATTGTGCGCATATCTTCAAAACTCCGAAGGCTTACCACTAAGGGAGGGCAGCGCCAAGAATGCACAGTGCAAGAACATGACTTGCTTGTATAGCTGCCGAGGTTCAGTGTGGCCGGCCACGGTCTAGTCCATGAGCGATGTTTTAAAATCTTGCACACTTGCAGTTCAATCCCCCTGATGGCGTTGTGAGTCTCTCATGTCTCAGATCAGCTGCACAGCCCCTCCACAAGAATCATGATATGCTAGACAAGCGTCGAACCAGATTCTTCTAGTAGCAGCTTCACGTAATAACTTCAACCAAGGTCTCTAATATGCACTCAGGATCTGGGCGAACGACGGAGATCGCATATTCGGAGAATTTGCGCGGCGGATCTCAGGGGAACGAATCTAGTCCATCCTGCAAATGCCACGCTGCCACACCTAAGTCTAAGCCAACAGGGTCTTGTGTAGGGCATGCGCACAAGCTAATCATGATGGCACCGCTAAGGGTGAAAGCAATGATTTAGTAGTAACCGAAATACGGAAATGAAACACTAGTCATTAGTGAGTTATAAATATCACGATTATGATCGCTTGTCATGGTACTCAGTCTTGCAGATATTTGCCATACGGCTATACTTTCACCAAATAATACAAACTATCTAAGTTCTAGTCAGCAATGAAGCGAGCGTAGCAGAACGTTCCGATAAGTAGCTTTGAGAAGGTCGGGCTGTATTGCCAATCTTCTCGGCATTATTCCTTAGTTGGTTAACATCGCCGTATCTATCATCAGTTATCTATGTCCAATCTCTTCAATCAGGAATCTAATCTCTTTTATTGGTCAGCTATCATTACCTCTCCTTCACCACGTGCGCCATTCATCATTACGATCTTCGGCTTCTAGCTGGGTCGATTGTTGTAATATGTCTGAAGTAGTCGAATCAACTAGATTTCCGCTAACTGTACGGTTACTGGTGAGCGTCGTAGCAAACAAGCTAGGGATAGTACAGACGTTGCCAGAATTTTCGATTAATGTAAACAGCTAAACAGTGACCCAAGTTTTACACTGACGCTCTGAAGTAGCGTTGGCGATACTGTTGGCTCATTAAATTAGTGACAGATATTCGTCACTAGCCCTACCGCTAAAGCGACACAGGCAGCAGGTTCTCTTCATCGAATTAGTGAGCCCATTGATGATATAATCAGTAGATAGCCCATATAAGTAATACCGCCCCATCAAAACAAAGCTGATTTTATTTCAGTTACAGAAATACGTTAGATACACCCTAGGTCGAATAGAATAGAAAGATAGAGAACTAATTAGTTTGCTAGATTTTCTTCAGAGTAATTAATGAACGGAACGAGACCACTATTAGCAAGCTCAGTGAACAAATGATGTTGGAAGGAGTTTACCCGCTTAGCTATTACAGAGCAGCGGTTGAAAGAAGCAGTGGCAGAAAAGACTCTCAGTCGACCGAACCTGATTGGTCTTGATTAGTTACCAAAGTCGCTAGTTGAAGTGAAATGGATCGAGGTTTCAACTTCACTTAATTAATCGCCGTGGTGAAGTAAATGAGTCGAGCAAATTTGATAAATGAAATGGCCTGAGAGCGACTGGGTAGCGGGAGCAACTACCAGTGATCGAACTAGTGGATTAAACTAAGGACAAATTAGATTAGTAACAGCTGGGTTGGAACCAACTCGTTCTTCATCTATTGTCACTTGCTTCTATGGTAC
Organism: Limtongia smithiae; assembly: GCF_038497785.1. Classification (NCBI taxonomy): domain Eukaryota; kingdom Fungi; phylum Ascomycota; class Lipomycetes; order Lipomycetales; family Lipomycetaceae; genus Limtongia; species Limtongia smithiae. The sequence goes on from NW_027117637.1 coordinate 197,062, forward strand.
AGAATTCAGACTAGAAATGGGTGATTTGTTAATGGATAGCCAGATATGATTCTATCAAGGCTATAATATGATTGCAGGACTCATTCAACTGACAAGCTCTATGAGTGTAGATTTAGCTCCGCTCAAATCGACTGCTCCGTATGCTAACTCACCGAAACAACTCGCAAGTCACGGTCATGCCTCTTTGTTTAAGAATCCAATTCGAATCTAAATTTTATCTCTGACGGAACGAGAAATCCATGATTCTTATGATAAATACTTTGTCATTTTTACTTCCTGGTGTTTGCAGTGGATTCAGAAAAACCTCAAAACCGGCCTCCAATTAGCCCACTCCTGCAAGATCGCGATGTAATGTAAGTTATATAGAATGGCAGACTTCCCATCTTATCGATACTCCTCAATAACTATTTAAATGAAGAGCTTGCCACACGAACAGTAGATCTTATCTGTCTTGCCAAACATCTTGAGCGACAACAGCATAGCGTACGCCTTTACTCTCAGCAGTTGATAAAGTAGATAACTTGAAAACAGTAAAACTCATACATGAGGAGCCAACATGCTATTCTTTGTATTTGCAATTAATTCTGGTATTGTTGACATATAAGCGACGACGATGTCCCTTCAGCCATCGCGGTCCATCTAGACCACTGAAATATCGGTTGTCAAGCTTGGATCCTGATCCTGATCGCTTCTTTGCACCTTATGCTGGACAGGCAGTTATCACATCATCGCTAATCATCGAATTCAGCGTCAAATTGTTTGACGTCTGGATCTAAGAGCGCGAGAGAGCAGCTTCGATCGCTACAAAAACATTCCTTTAGTCAATTTAACTTATCTCGCTACATATACTTTTATTGCTTTCGCTACCCTCTACTGCCACCAATGGTTCATTACTTTAGTTAGCTGAAATAGTCATCTACGAGCTGTACTCCACTAGCTACCGGCCTTGATCACGAATATGATTCAGTAATTCTGGGAGCTGAATTTGCTCACAGTGCTCATTAAGCCCCTGATTAGAAGATTCAAGTCTGATATATTTATACCATCACAGCATTAGTTGTATCGCTATATGCAGGAGAGATCGCATTTTATGAATTGCTTAATTATTAGTTGCTCTATATACTCCTTAATAGAAATGCGAATACTTCAGAGACTTTTGATTCAAATGAAGCGACACAGATCAGATTTGGCGGCTAAAGTATCAGAGATTAAGAGTCTAAGCTCAACAAGCCAACTTTTATTAGATGATTATACGACAAAGTTAGCGACTGACGGTACCATGAGATCAGGAACACTGCAACAAAACAGTTTCGCCAACTGGAGAAATGACCTTGACACCTTCCGACAAGGGCCAGACAACAAGATGTAGATCAAATCTATGGAGCAGATTACCACAGTGTAGTACATGCAGAGATTCTCACAGCCGACGGATGAATGAAGAGATTTGAGAATCAGCAAGGTCATAGAGATGAGGTTCTCCAACACCGCGCCAAAGCCAATCACACTGAAGAACGAACAAGCCCGACTTGTTAAATGGTGGAATTAAGACGCCAGTTAGTTCGGATAGAACAGAGATTTTCTACATGATAATGAGAAACAGCACTGCATGCCGCACAAGACCACACGAGAAGCCGACATTGATGATCAGCAGTGGCGCGGATATAAGCTAGCATATAAAGCCCGCGTAAAATAACTAGTCAGTATTACCACCAAAATAGTAGTCGAACACCGTCTGAATACAGGCCCATGCGAGATTGGTGGCCATGGAGAAGTAGGCGATGCAAGTAAATAAGGAAGATGCCGTGGAGGTATAGTGGAAGAAATGCCACTTCCCAGTGACTATAGTAGCGCAACCCATGTATTCAAGACAGGCCACACCCTTGACGAAGAAGACGGTCCAGTACCAATCGGAACCAATGTAATGAAGGCGACGTCGACACCAGTGGATGGCTTGATGTTCCTGGCGTCATTACCATCGCGCTTAAAATGATCGATAAATATTATGATAAAATAGTACATGTCGGCAAGAATGCTGATAATTGGGAGGTAGGGGTTACAAAAAGTAGCATCTCGTAACCACGTTGGTCGACGAGGACTTACGGAAAGTCGCCGAACACGCAGCTTGAGGGAGCATCCCAAAACATCTATTACCGCAGCTTATCGCGACAATAGGTGCGTGACGGATGCGGCAGTCTTCAATTGGTGGCGGATCTGGCGATGGTGCGGCTCTCGCGCTGTCGGAACAAGCGGCAGAAGTTGGAAGAACTTTCCCGCTCGGACGATGACGTCGGCGGCGTCAGGGGCCTCGATTCCGACCTCTGGACACTCCATCGATCGATCAGTGTCCGCTTCTCAAATGTACTGCTCTCTCGGTAAAGAAGAAGCAACACTGATGCTGTTATACAGTGTATATTCACTCTATTGATTCGCAGTCTCGTCACGAGCATATGATAATGCTGATATTGCGCGAAGAGAGCCCATAGGAGAGGCGGCATTGTTCGGTGTCTGGACGCGGCGACAGGGCTTATGCGTGTTCCCCTGAACCTTTTATCGCGTGCGACAAGACGAAAGTGCTGAAGGCAGCAGCTTATGACGTAGCTACTGTGATATCATCTGCTCCCGCTACTGCCGGTCTCTTCCACGCATTGTCGGGCGCCCATCCGGCAATGCGATGCCGCGATCGCGATCGCAGCAATGTCACATGTGTCAGCAGAAAGCTCTCGTGCTTTCTGTTGCCTAGACAGAACCGCGCTTTCTCGTCCGTCTATAAGTACTCCGTTCCTGGCTGCTGTTTTTTGTTCACTCATTGTCATCACTTTCATATTTGATATTCCTTGACCTTTCGCTTTCACACTCGCCCTCCGTTGCCACTCCTATCATGTCGATGTACATTCGATCGAACCAGGCTACGACGATTAATCCGGCTCCGTCCGACGTTACCATCAAGCTTACATCTCATGGCTCTGATTGGTACTGGGCCGCCTTTTCGCTCCTTGGCGTCACTGCTCTCGGCTTCATTGTTTCCTCCGCGTTTGTGCCTCGCAAGGAGCGTATTTTCCACTACTTCTCTATCGGCGCAACTTTCTTCGCATCTATCCAGTATTTTACCATGGCTTCTAACCTCGGTAGTGTTGGAATTCAGACCGAGTTTGACCACTACATGGGCGGTGGCATAAGACAGGTCTTTTACGCGCGCTACATTGGCTGGTTTATGGTCTCGCCGTTGATTCTCGGCAACATACTTCTGTTTTCTGGAGTCACCTGGCCGACTATTCTCTTCACACTCGGCGCCCAGGAGATTTATGTCGTTGCCGCACTTATTGGTTCACTTGTGTCGACGTCGTACAAGTGGGGTTACTTTACATTTGCTGTCTCCGCGTGGTTCCTCGTTGCATACCATCTGATCTTTGTCGCCATGCCTGCCGCCAAGGCACTGGGATCGGATGTGCACAAGCACTACAGGATCATGCTTAGCGCCATAATGCTCATCTGGACTCTCTATCCGATCGCATGGGGTTTGTCTGAAGGTGGCAATGTCATTGCTCCGGACTCTGAGGCGGCGTTCTACGGTGTCCTGGACATCATCACCCTGCCTTTCATTGGGTGCTACTTTATCTACGCTAGTCGACAAATATCGATCGAACGTCTCGGCCTATCTTTCGGCAGTGGTTTCCAGCATTCTACCGAGCAGCAGCTGCCCGTCCGCGAAAAACATAACCCATCTGAGGCTCCTGTTACTACTGATGAGGAAACTAGACACTCTGGCGAGACGGCCGTGAATGCCGAGACCGTGGCGACGCCTGAACAGGCTGTCTAGAGGGTTCAACTATTTTGCGTATGACACAAGTGTTTATTGGCCCGCGCTCCATTTATGACTTGACGAATGTTTCGGAGTTTTGGTTTCAAGTATAGTAATTTGTAATAATTGTAACAATCTTATATTTTGTGCAGTCGCGGGACGTGCGCAGTAATCTTGACTTTATGTGATTTTGCTGTTACTTCTTCTGTCGCGACAAATCCTCCCGCAAAGTGACGCACACATCTCACAAATTGCGGTCCCACATAGGCCGCGTGTGCAGTCACGATCTTCTATGCAGTCCCAACAACCCAAGCGCCTATCTTTCTCCCTCCTCCTCTACCTCCCCCTCTCCCCCCTTCGGTCCAGTGCTGCAGGAATACATCCCCATCTATCGCTCCATACAACAGTAATTATGCCAATACCCGTGTAGTCATGCTCCTAGATTCTACCAGGAGATATTCCAAATCGTGCATGTCGTAGAAGTCGCACAACGCATCACTGATCAGCGATTCGATAAGCTATAGCTCTAGCTTACGCAGACCGGATGACAACTGCGCCAGTACTGTCCAAAACCCACTGCGGCAGCTTATCAAGCACAAGCTTGTTTGCCTCCGCGCGTGTGGTCGATCACAAGTCCCACTTGGAACTAAGCGCTTCTTTGGCCGTGCAGGTTCACGCTCTCGAGCATCTCTGATAGCGGCATTCGACTAATGGGTCCAAGATGAAGCTCTCAGACGATGTGTATCTAAGACGCGAACAGCCAAGTACATTTGAAATTGCGACAGTAACTCGTAGCGCAAACATGCGATTATTGATTCCTAAGAGTTAAAGTTCAGTACTTGGCCGTATGAAGGTGCTGTATGGTTCGACATGCTGATGTCGAACACTTTAAGCTACGGCAATGCAATAGCTCCGAAAGGTCACATTTGTTGACTCCTCCCCGGCATACACGATCCCCCATCCTCTAACACAAAATTAACAATATCCACAAATGCGCAATACAACTACTGCAGCTTCTACACAAAAGTAGCCCACCGCTTCACAATCTTCTCCCCGATCCACATCCGCGCCGAGCGTTGTTTCTATGGGAAATAATCTGAATGCGGCAATTACCTGTCGAGCTTAAGCGCCTCGCGTTGCATCGTGCACGATCCCGGACAGGTAGGACCTGCCCAGCGGACATCTTCGTGATTACAAGTATCGCACGGCACGGTCATATTGAGGGTGAGAAGACCAAAAGAGGCTCTTTACAAGGAGCTCCAACACCTCTGCGTTATCGATCATGCGTCTTGTCCTTAACCCTAGTTAGTTGCGTCCTATAAGCCAGTTCCCGTCAGGACCTGGCAATCGGAGAGGATCCCAGCTGTGAGAAGGCCGGAAATACGAACTTATATGGCCCACACTCGATATTGGCAATCTAGGGAATTGGACTCAAGCGTTCCGACATCCTCGCGATGCAGCTAACGCCGAGATTACTGACAAACGGATATGTGGGCGCGGTGCAGTGGCGATCGTCGCGTACAGCCTGCATAAGTTAACAGTCATCCGACAGTCTATAATTTAGAATGCGATTTACCATCGCGGCTCTGTGGACGTCATAGTCGTGGTCAACCATAAGGTTGTTCACTACTGTGCCAACCTGGTAGCGCGCTTCGTAGACGGCGGATTTGACAAACGCTTCTGCGCTGCTGTCACCGCATTGCGCTTTTTTCGAGCGGCCAAGGCGGCTACGGCGGACTCAGCGTGCTTGGAAATACTGGACTGTGGACGAAGAGGCCTCGGCAAAGGAGTCGATCTCGGCACATACAGGTCTCGCGAAAGCAAG